>NC_134362.1:181182841-181205341 GCF_048569485.1 Anomaloglossus baeobatrachus | reverse complement strand
TGAGACCCACTCCGAGTACGGACCATTAATAACCACCCTTTGTTTCCTATCACTGAGCCAGTTTTTAACCCAGTTACACATATTTTCCCCTATCCCCATTATTCTCATTTTATGTACCAACCTTTTGTGTGGCACCGTATCAAAAGCTTTTGAAAAGTCCATATACACAATATCCACTGCATTTCCCTGGTCCAGGCTTGAACTTACCTCTTCATAGAAGCTGATCAAATTAGTTTGACAGGATCGATCCCTCATAAACCCATGTTGATACTCTGTCATAAGGTTATTTTTCTTGAGATACTCCAGTATAGCATCTCTCAAGAAACCCTCAAGGATTTTACCAACCGTAGAGGTTAAACTTACCGGCCTATAATTTCCCGGCTCAGTTTTTGTCCCCTTTTTGAATATTGGCACCACATTTGCTATGCGCCAGTCCTGCGGTACCGACCCTGTTATTAAGGAATCTGAGAAGATTAAAAATAATGGTCTATCTATCACAGAACTCAATTCCTGTAGTACTCTGGGGTGTATGCCATCCGGGCCCGGAGATTTGTCAACCTTAGTGATTTCGAGGCGGCGGCGTACTTCCTGCTGGGTTAAGCAGGTAATAGTCAAGGGTGAATTTATGGTATCACTGGTCATATCATCTGCCATGGCATTTTCTTGTATAAAAACCGTAGAAAAAAAGTCATTAAGCAGGTTGGCTTTACCCTCATCCCCTTCCACCATTTCACCAAGACTATTTTTAAGGGGGCCAACACTATCGCTTTTCAGTTATTTACTGTTTATGTAGTTAAAGAATATTTTAGGATTATTTTTACTTCATGAGTATTCTTCATGAAAGTTGGCTGCCTGATTGCCATAGCAGGCAGTTCAATTCAAAGTTGGCTAGTAGTGATGAGCGAGTACTAAAAAGCTCGGATGCTCGAGGCTCGGGCCGAGCATCCCAAAATACTCGTGTACTCGGCCCGAGCACCGAGCCCAATGTTATCCTATGGGAGACCCGAGTATTTTTATGAAATGACCCCCGGCAGCATGTAGAAACCCTAAAAATGTCACAAAAGTCTCAGAAGAGTGCTCAAATGACATGGCAAAAGCATAAGGAAGACCCCTTGAAGCATTTATCACTCAAAAGTCACAGCTGTGAACAATTTTGTCCGCGTTTTTCGCCATTTTTACGGACTCACCAGAAAACCTTCAAAATGACACCAAAATGAATTTTCATGGCGGAAATGTTAAGGGCACATACCCAATAGTGAGATAGAGCTGGTGTATGTTACTTTTTGAGATTAATACATGAAAGATTTTACGTAAAACATTGTGTGGCACTCCGATGTCCCTGAGAAGAGACGTAAATGAAGGCCGCTTGAGTCTAATGTGCCCATTTTGAGGAAGTGAGTCTTTGTAGTATTTTACTTTGCCAGGGCAGTCCAAAATTGTGAGGTTCACCAATGCCCCTGCATACAGACGTGCATGAGGGCCTGTAAACCTGAAGTGCCCATTGTAAGGAAGTGGGTCTATTGTAGTATAGCCCTTTGGCAGGGCAGCCAAAAATTGGGAGGCTTCACATTGTCCCTGGATAGAGACGTGCATGAGGGCCTGTAAACCTGAAGTGCCCATTGTAAGGAAGTGGGTCTATTGTAGTATAGCCCTGTGGCAGGGCAGCCAAAAATTGGGAGGCTCCACATTGTCCCTGGATAGAGACGTGCATGAGGGCCTGTAAACCTGAAGTGCCCATTGTAAGGAAGTGGGTCTATTGTAGTATAGCTTTTTGGCAGGGCAGCCAAAAATTGGGAGGCTCCACATTGTCCCTGGATAGAGACGTGCATGAGGGCCTGTAAACCTGAAGTGCCCATTGTAAGGAAGTGGGTCTATTGTAGTATAGCCCTTAGGCAGGGCAGCCAAAAATTGGGAGGCTCCACATTGTCCCTGGATAGAAACGTGCATGAGGGCCTGTAAACCTGAAGTGTCCATTGTCAGGAAGTGGGTCTATTGTAGTATAGCCCTTAGGCAGGGCAGCCAAAAATTGGGAGGCTCCACATTGTCCCTGGATAGAGACGTGCATGAGGGCCTCAAAACATTGTTCCCATTGCAAAGGAGCGGGTCTCCTGTCGTTGTAATGTCCATTCTGAAAGAATGGGCGAAAAAATTTACCACTGGGGGTATACCTGAAACAAAGGCCTAACTCTTGTAACGGTCATCATGGTGGCGCATGAGGAGAAGGAGGAGCAGTCCAGCGATTATCCAAAGTCCAGAAGTGTGTACCCATGGGTGACTGGAGGTACATGGCAAATTCCCGTTACAAACTTTAAATTCCGCTCTCATTTGCTGGTGGTGTGGTGAAGTCTGGCCCAATCCAACCCTTGTTCATCTTGATCAGAGTCAGCCTGTCAGCATTGTCAGTTGACAGGCGGGTGCGTTTATCTGTAATGATTCCACCTGCGGCACTAAAAACACGCTCTGACAAAACGCTAGCGGCAGGGCAGGCCAGGACTTCCAAGGCATAGAGAGCCAATTCATGCCACGTGTCCACCTTGGATGCCCAATAATTGTAAGGCACAGAGGAATGTCGGAGTACAGTTGTTCGATCTGCAAGGTACTCCTTGAGCATCTGGGCAAACTTAGGATTTCTTGTGGCACTACCCCGCACCTCAGGGGCTGTGGTACATGAGGGGCTGAGAAAACTGTCCCACATCTTAAAGACTATTCCCCTACCTCTGGCGGATTGGACTTGTGCCTCTCTCGGCTGTATGCCTTGGTTGTCCACTGATTCCTGACCTATGCCGCTAGCATTTTGTGAGGGGAATGCTTTGCCTACTTCCGTGACTATGGCCTTCCGGAACTGCTGCAGTTTGGCTGACCTCTCCGCCTCGGGAATAAGAGACATAAAGTTATCCTTGTAGCGTGGGTCTAACAGTGTTACCAACCAGTAATGATTGTCGGCCAAGATGTTCTTAACGCGAGGGTCACGAGAAAGGCAGCTTACCATAAAGTCAGCCATGTGCGCCAGACTCTTAACAGCCAGTACTTCAGTATCCTGACCAACATGATGACTGAACATGCTGTCCTCCTCCTCCTCCTCATCTACCCTGTCCTCTGGCCAGCCACGCTGAACTGAGGATATGGCTGGTGTGCATGTCATGTCCTCAATTTGGCCGGAGAGTTGCTCCATGTCTTCATCCTCCTCCTCGTCATAGTCCTCCACTGCACGTTGTGATGAGACGAGGCTGGGCTGTGTGTTATCACCCACACCCACTACTCTTTCTTGCTCCAACTCATCGCGCTCCGCCTGCAATACATCATGTTTGTTTTTGAGCAGAGACCATTTTAGAAGGCAGAGAAGCGGTATGGTGACGCTAATAATGGCGTCATCACCACTCACCATCTTGGTGGAGTCCTCAAAGTTTTGGAAGATGGTACATAGGTCGGACATCCATCTCCACTCCTCAGGTGTTATGTGTGGAGTTTGACCCATTTCCCGACGGCTTAGGTGATGCAGGTACTCAACAACTGCCCTCTTCTGCTCACATATCCTGACCAACATGTGCAGAGTTGAATTCCAACGCATGGGGACATCACACATCAGTCTGTGAGCCGGAAGATGGCGCTGAAAGCCGGCAAGGCCGGCTGAAGCAGTAGGTGAGTTTCGAAAATGTGCAGACAGGCGGCGAACTTTTACCAGCAGATCAGACAGCTCTGGGTATGACTTTAAAAACCGCTGAACCACGAGGTTGAGCACATGGGCCACGCATGGAACATGTGTCAGCTGGCCTCGCCTCAAAGCCGCCACCAAGTTCCAGCCATTGTCACACACGACCTTTCCTGGCTTTAGGTTCAGAGGTGTGAGCCAGTGATCTGCCTGCTGTTTCAGAGCTGTCCACACCTCTTCTGCATTGTGGGGTTTGTCACCTATGCAGATTAGCTTCAGCACAGCCTGTTGCCGCTTCGCCGAGGCAGTGCTGCAGTGCTTCCAGCTCGGGACTGGTGTGGAGGGTAAAGTGGATGAGGATGCGCAGGAGGAGGAGGAGGCTGAAGAGCATGACATTCCGGAGCTGTAGAGTGTGGGTGAAACCCTGACTGAGGTAGGGCCTTCAAACCTTGGTGTGGGAAGGACGTGTTCCGTCCCTCGCTCAGACTGGGTCCCAGCTTCCACAATATTAACCCAGTGTGCCGTCAACGAGATGTAGCGGCCTTGCCCACAAGCACTTGTCCACGTGTCTGTGGTTAGGTGGACTTTGGGTGAAACAGCGTTGTTCAGGGCACGTGTGATGTTTTGTGACACGTGGTTATGCAACACGGGGACGGCACACCGGGAGAAATAGTGGCGGCTGGGGACCGAGTAACGTGGGACAGCTGCCGCCATCAGGTCGCGGAATGCTTCTGTCTCCACCAGCCTAAAAGGCAACATTTCCAGTGCAAGCAGTCGCGAAATGTTAGCATTTAGAACTGTGGCATGTGGGGCGTTGGCAGTGTATTTGCGCCTGCGTTCAAAGGTTTGCTGAATGGATAACTGAACGCTGCGCTGGGACAAGGACGTGCTTGATGATGGTGTTATTTCTGCGTAGGCAACTGCAGGTGCAGGACCGGAGGAGGCTTGTTCGCAGGCAGCATGGACAGGGGATTGGCTCACATGCACAACAAGCGAAGACGTAGCAGTGACATCAGCAAGCACTGCTCCTCGACTCTGTTGTACTTCCCACAAAGTCGGGTGCTTGGCTGACATGTGCCTGATCATGCTGGTGGTGGTCAGGCTGCTAGTTTTGGTACCCCTGCTGATGCTGGCACGTCAGGTGTTGCAAATGGCCTTTTTAGAATCATCTGGAGCCAACTTAAAAAACTGCCAGACTCGGGAAGACCTAACATTTGTACAGGCACCTTGTGTCGTGTTGTTGTTCCGGGGAACGGTTGCCTGACTTCTGCCTGGAGCCACCACCCTGCTTCTTACTGCCTGTTGGGATGCTACGCCTCCCTCCCCCTGTGCACTGCTGTCCTCGCTCTGCATATCCTCCTGCCAGGTTGGGTCAGTTACTGGATCATCCACCACGTCGTCTTCCTCTTCCGCACCCTGCTCCTCCTCCTGACTTCCTGACAATTGTGTCTCATCATCGTCCACCCCTTGTTGAGACACGTTGCCAACTTCGTGAGAACGTGGCTGCTCAAATATTTGGGCATCTGTACATACGATCTCCTCATGACCCACTTCAACATGAGCTGGCGAGAGGCCAGAATGTGCGAATGGAAACGTGAACAGCTCTTCCGAGTGTACAAGTGTGGGATCAGTAATGTCCGAGGACGTGTACTCAGCCTTGTGGTAGGAAGGAGGATCAGGTTCTGAAATGTGCGGTGCAGTATCACGGCTACTGACACTTGACCGTGTGGAAGACAGAGTGTTTGTGGTGGTGCCAATCTGACTGGAAGCATTATCCGCTATCCAACTAACAACCTGTTGACACTGGTCTTGGTTCAAGAGCGGTGTACTGCTGCGGTCCCCAAGAATTTGGGACAGGACGTGCGAGCGACTAGATGTGGCCCTTTGTTGTGGCGAAATTAGAGCTTGCCCACGACCTCGGCCTCTGCCTGCACCACCATCACGTCCACTTCATTGTTCGTTGCCAACGCCCTTGCGCATTTTGCAATGCTGTGCTGACGTGTATTCACTAGACTTGGGCGTTATATCCAAGTTTGTGCAAATCGTGCACCTGTACGCTGCCACCGACAGGCACACACGTGCGGTTTTTAAATGCAAGCACGGACGCACTAAGAACCTAACAGGTTTTTAGGAGCGACAATTACTGAGAAGTCTGACACTATCTGGACTGTTTTACACTGTGTACACCAGCCCCAGATATGATGAAGGCTGGTATACGGTCACCACTAGGAATGGCTATATATCCTGCCTGCCTGCCTGCCTGTATACTGCTACAATAGTCCTGACAAGGACTCTTCTGGTCACTAGCCTGTATTCCGACCTGGCTATACCCTGCCTGTATACAGCAACAATAGTCCTGAGAAGGACTCTTCTCCTGTACTCCGACCTGGCTATACCCTGCCTGCCTGTATACAACTACAATAGTCCTGAAAAGGACTTCTGGTCACACTGTTTGCAGCCCTGCTACGGAAATAGCTATAAAGGGCCGCAAACCTTTCCCTGAAGCAGCAACACTCTCCCTGCACTGACTGTCTGGATGGCTGTGTGCAGAGCACAGCGCGCCCGCCGGTATAAAGTCTCGGTCACGCTGTGCAGGCCGGCCAATCACTGCAATTCCACAACTAACAGGGCTGTGGCATTGCAGTGGTCTGCCAGCCAATCCCTGCATGAGGGCTGGCTCTCAAATGAGCGCCAACAGGCAGGGATGAAGACCACGAGTACAGCACGAGTATCGCGAGATTACTCGGTCCCCGCCGAGTAGCCCGAGTACAGTGATACTCGTGCGAGTACCGAGTAGTAACAAGCATACTCGCTCATCACTATTGGCTAGGGAATAAGATTTCCCATCAATTTATTTGTTCTTAATTTAAATGTTCTCTTAAGACTCTGGAGAATAAATTTAGGGTGAGAAAAAAAATAATATTGACCCATCGCTAACCTGTCCTTCAAGCCTTTTCATTACTTCTCTATGGTTTACACTTGGTTCTTCTTCATTCTTGTCACGCTGGGACGAGGGAACACCCAGTGTGTAGTGCAACACAAAGGGAGAATCGGGGAAGATGTAAAGGAAGGTGGGGGGAGTCACCTCCTAACACTCACCTGAGTCTGATCCTAATAATCCCAAGTGACAATAGACAGCCCTTTTCCCCATGTGCTATCACGTGCTTAGGCCTAGAACTCACCCTGACTAGTGTGAAGGCCAGCGAGACACTAGTCTCCCTACTCCAATAAAATAACACAAGGAAGGTAAGACAAATAGATGGGGAAATACACAGGACATAGCACTTCTCAGTTTCTCCAGCAGGAAACTTTAGAGCTGCAACTGGAACACACAACTCAGCTTCTCCAGAGACAAGCTTCTTCAAGGTGCTCAGAAAGAAAATCTATAACCAGCATGGAGTAAAGCCAGGAGCGGGTAAAAATAGTGGAATGGAGTGATAATAAGATCCTGCAGCTGTGATTATGGTTATGAGTAATCTCAGTCAGAAGGAAAAGTGCCCTTAATCTCTACAGCATCAAATGAAAGGAAGGAGGGGTCACCTCCTAACACTCACCTAAGTCTGATCCAGTACTCCCTAATGACAATACACAGACCCTTTTCCCCCATGTGCTGTCACATGCTTAGGCCTGAAACTCACCCTGACTACTGTGTAGGCCAGCAAGGCAGTAGTATCACTACTGCAATAAAATAACACAAAAAAGGTAAGACAAATGGGTGAGGAAAGATGCAACAAATAGCACTCTTCAATTTCCCAAGCAGGAAACTTCCCAGCTGTAACTGAAACATACAACTCAGCTTCTGCAGAGACAGGCTCCTTCAAGGTGGTCAGTAAAGAAGATCTATAAATGGCATGGAGTGAAGCCAGGAGTGGGTAAAAATAGCGGAAGGGAGTGATAATAAGATGCTGCAGCTGTGATTAAGTTGATGAGTGATCTCAGTCAGAAAGAAAAGTGTCTTTAACGCCTTCAGCATTAAATGAAAATCAATCAATCAAAACAAAATTTAATATGCGAACATGACGCATTAGAGGTAATCTTCATTTTTGTGCAAAATGTTTTTATGGTGTACTATAAAAAGTTAAGGAAAGCTATATTTGGTATCGCCTTAAAGTTAATATATCTATTATTCCACAAAGTAAAAAAATATCTAACAGAAAACAGTTCCAAAATGTATTTACAGTGCCATGTTAAACCCACAAACATAAATGTATTTTATTGGGATGTAATGTGATATAAGAACTCAAAGTAGCAGGTGTAAAGATTTTCTTAATATTTTAAAAGTATAAATCTGAAAATCGTGATGTGCATTTTTATTCAGCTCGGCTGAGTGAATACTTGTATCACCTTGTGCTGCAGTCACTACTGCAAGTCTTTTGGGGGATGTCTCTACCAGCTTTGCACATCTAGAGGCTACATTTTTGTAATTCTACTTTGTACCCAAGGTCTAGCTTAGTGAGATTGGATGGAGATATCTGTGATAAGCAATTTTCACCTCTTATCACAGATTTTTAATGGGATTTTGGTCTGGGCTGTGCCTGGGGCATTCACTTACATAAATATTCTCACTTCTAGACCAGCCAATGCAGATATGGCAGGATGTTTAGAGTTCTTGGCCTGCTGTAAGATGAACATTTGCCCCAATTTCAAGTCTTTTACAGCCCCATACAGGTTTTCTTTCTTGACTGTATTTAGCTCCAGCCATTTTCCCATCAACTCTGACTAGCGTCCCTGCCCCTGCTGAAGAAACGTCTCCCCACAGCAGGATGCCAGAATCAATTTTTGTGTGGACATTTATGGGAAAAACGATTTGTTCATTTAATTTCAAACCAAATCTTACAGAATCAAATTTCAGGAGGTTTACTCATCTAAAGGCCTAGTCACACACAACGACTTACCAGCGATCCCGACAACGATATGGCCTGATAAGGATCGCTAATAAGTCGCTAGGAGGTCGCTGGTGAGATGTCAAACAGTCAGGCCTTACCAACAACGCAGTAATGATACAGGTCGCTACTGCGACCTGTATAAGGATCTCGTCAGTCATTGGGACACTGTCACACAGCGTCAAACACAGCGATGTGTCCTGCCCAGCATGACATTGCTTGGAAAGAAAATGGTCCGGATCATTCGGCAACGACTAGTGACCTCACAGCAGGGACCTGATCGATGGTAGGTATCACACATAACGAGATCGCTAGCTAGATCGTTGCTGCGTCACAGCAACTATGACTCAGCAACGATTTCGTTAGCGATCTTGTTGTGTGTGACGGGGCCTTAAGGTCAGTTTCACACTGCATTGTGACCTTCGTTCAGTAATCTCATGAGGGCGTCCGTCCAAACCCCCTCACAAAATAGGTTTTGGGCGCATGCGCCAACGGGGCTATTGACTATAATGGACCAGACGGAGTCACCGTGTGCATGGTCTTGCACCATTTTCGGGAGTATACTGTGGCGCCCTGGCCTAGCCAGGTCATCACAGATAACATCCAAACACCCCCACCCCCATTAGACAGGGACACCAGCCAAACAAAAACCCTTGTTGCCTCCCTCCAGTGACTGATATCCACACCAGGTGGGGCAAGGCTAAGCAGTTGGCCCCACCCACCGAGGAGTTCACAGGCCTGGAGGCGGGAAAAGTGACAGTTGAGTGTTGGAGTTTGAGGAGTGGGGAGTAAGCACTTGGGTGTCTGGGTTTGTGGCCCAGGCACTGAAAGCAAGGTTGGCAGACGGTGGTGGCCGTCTGCAGGAGTGGTGGAGCAACGCGGAACCGTAGGACCGGGGACGGGCGACGGCCCGCCGGTACCGACCGGGGAGCGAAGTGAAGCCAGCACACACATGCAGGGCCATCGGACCCCGACCATGCTTGGAGCCACCGTCAATAGTCAGATCCGAATGTGACTGGAACCCCAGGGGTTTCACAACAGCAAAAGTCCCGATTGAAGGCAACCGCCAACACTGTGAGGGTATACAGCTACTGCCTAAGGCTAGAGACCCAAGGGCCAGCGTCTGCGGGCAAATGGGCTCCTCCGGTACCCATACACCGGGGAGCGGACTACCGTTGGGAATCCATAGTAGTCAGAAAGAGAACATCAAGGTGCAGGGAAAGACAGCCACCATCACCTGTCCGGGAAGAAGCACTGCAGCCGGCTGCGGGACCCGTCCATCCAGCCATTTGGTTTACCGAGGACTTTGTACCTTTCTTGCTGACTGAGTACACCCGTGCCATCCGGCACTGCGCCGCGCTGTCCCTGCAACCCTGCACCTCACCAACCCTGCCTCCCCGTCACTACATCACCGGGCCCCAGGACCACCGACCCCTACCCACAGAGGGGGAAAACAACATCCCAGCTGCTCCTTACCATCGCTCCCGGGATCCCCGTCATCAGCAGCGGTGCTGCCTATCTTCACCACGACCCGTGGGTGGCATCACGGACTAAATCTCCCAAATCAACCACCCCTTTCACTCACGGGCGAGGAGCGCCGCTCGAGTCCCCGGATCCGGCCCACCGCTTAAGACACCGAGCAGCAGCAGCAGCCACAGCTGCGCCGGACCCAAACATTAGCGAGAGCGCAGCAGCGACGGCGTCCTCCCTGTTACGAGGGGGACCCGGGGAAGCGTGCCAAGATGGGAAATGGACAGCTTCCGCCGGTCAAGGTCCACTGTGCGGTGTAAGGGACCGCCGCTATGGTGGGTGAAGAGTGAGCGGGTTGCTGTTAGCGATCGTCTGGAATGTCACAGACGATCTATGTACACCGATCTGCCCTAACCCGTGAGGGTTGTATGGCACGGATCTCACGGCTCGGTGTACCTGTTGCACGGGGAAGCACAGAGGTGCCCACGCACGTGTGCCAGTGGAAGTCACGAGAATATGGCACGAGGGTAGCACAGAGGTGCCCACGCACGTGTGCTTTCAATAACCAGGTGAGTCCGGTGGAGACTCGAGGAGCTCACCTGGGACAGGAACACGGCCTGTTGAAGGGGATACTGCCGGAGCAGCAAGGCAGGAACACGGCCTGCAAACGAGGTACTGCCGGAGCAGCAAGGGCCAAGCCCACAAGAGACAGTAATGCCTGAGCAGTGGCGTGGCAGCACGCTGCCAGACATCCAAACATAGAAGGACAGTCGCGCGCCGCCATGATGGCAGGGGGAGCTTTTAAGGAGGTGCAGCTCCACCCGAGGGCGGGCGCGAGGCGGAGATGACGGACTTGACCCAATCAGGGTCCACGACGTCCCAGCCTGGCCAGTCAGGATTCACCACGTCACCAGCCTTGTCATCAAGCCGTGTGACGTCAGTGAGCGAATCAGGACCCACCACGCATTGCACATGCTCACCCTCCTGCCTCTGGGAAATAGAGGCGGGATCCTCGGTCTCACAATGTGCAGAGATAACGGGAATCTCACTGCTTCCCTGAGCAGTAAACCTCTGCACATTGCGCAGCCTCGCAGACCTTCGGGGCCGCTGAGCAGGAGAGTCTGCGGCAGGCCAGGAATGGGAGACCGCTTCACTCCTTGTAACAGGAGAACCACTAGGTGTGACCCTTCTGCTGCCTCTCTGAGAAGGTATCTCCTGCACACTGCGCAGTCTGGCAGACCTTCGGCGCTGCTGAGCAGGAGTGCTCGTGGCAGGCAAGGAATGGAAGACTGCCTCAGTCCTTGCCTCAGGAGAGCCACGAGATGTAACATTACCCCCCCGTCTAGGCCCCCCCCCTGTCCGTGCTCGAAGGCCGCTATCAAACCCGGGGCGCGGATATGATCCTCCAACTCCCAGGATCTATGCTCCGGACCACGGCCGGCCCACTCCACGAGGTAGTAACTCTTGCCCTGTATGACTTTTGTCTCCACAAGTTTTGCCACCTCAGGGTCGTCGGACGGGGAGTCGGTTTGAGCCGGCAGGGACCCCGAGAATTTATTAAGTCGTACGGGTTTCAGGAGGGACACGTGAAAGGTGTTGGTTATAGCCCAGCGTGGAGGGAGCTGGAGTCGATATGCCACTGGGTTTACCTGCTGTAGTACTTTAAACGGACCCAGATACCTAGGGGCGAATTTGGCTGCCTGTACCCGTAGGTTAACATTCTTAGAGGACAGCCATACTAGGTCACCAGGGGCGAAGGATGGTGCAGGGCGGCGGCGAACATCAACCGTTGTCACCATCCGGTCTTTAGCCCTTTTAAGAGCCTCTTGGGTGTCATCCCAGATCTCCCGGGCCTTGGTCGCCCAATCCTCCACTCTAGTATCGGGTGACGTAATGGGCATCGGAACCGGGATTCTGGTATGTTGTCCGTTATTGAGTAGGAACGGAGTCTGGCCAGAGGATTCATGGACAGAATTGTTAATGGCAAATTCGGCCCAAGGAAGGAGGTTAGCCCAGTTGTCGTGGTGTGCGGATATAAAATGGCGGAGGTAAGTTACCAAGGTCTGATTAGTCCTCTCCACTAGTCCATTGGTCTCGGGATGGTATGCGGAGGAGATGTTCAGCTCTATCTGCAGGAGCTTACAGAGCTCTCTCCAGAAGCGAGACGCGAACTGGGGACCCCGGTCGCTCACCACCTTGTCAGGCATGCCATGCAACCTAAATACATGCCGAATGAACAAGGTGGCGAGAGCACGTGACGTCGGGAGTCGTGGGAGAGGCACCAAGTGGACCATTTTAGAGAAGTGGTCCGTGATGACCCATACGACCCTGTGCCCTGCTGACTTGGGCAGTTCTCCCAGGAAATCCATCCCTACCACTTCCCAGGGACGATCCGGCACTGGCAGTGGGTGAAGAAGACCTGCCGGTCTCTGCCGGGACGGCTTATTCCGAGCACACGACATACAGGCTCCCACATACTCCTGTATGTCCTGGGGTAGTCTCGGCCACCAATAATGCCTGGTCACCAGGTCTCTGGTCCTTTTGACCCCGAAGTGACCCCCAACCTTGGAGGCATGGGCCCACGATAGCACCTCGTTCCGTAGTTCAGGGGGAACGAGGGTCTTGCCAGGTGGCACCTGGTCCAAAGAAGTGGGAGTGGCCATCCTCAAGCTGTCCGGGGGTAGTACAAGACGAGGCTCCTCCTCGTCCTCCTCCAACACAACCATACAACGTGACAAGGCATCGGCCCATACGTTCTTCTCACCGGCCAGGTGGCGGATAATAAAGCGGAACCGGGAGAAGAATAAAGACCAACGGGCCTGCCTTGGGTTCAGGCGTTGTGCTGTCTGGAGGTATGTGAGGTTTTTGTGGTCAGAAAATACCTCAAATGGATGCTTCGCACCCTCCAGGAGATGCCGCCATTCCTGGAATGCTAGTTTCATCGCCAGTAACTCCCTATCCCCTATGGAGTAGTTCCTCTCGGCCGGAGAAAAGGTCTTGGAGAAAAAGAAACAAGGATGCTTCCTTCCTTGTTCGTTTTTCTGGTACAGGACTGCACCTGCACCGACCGAAGATGCGTCTACCTCCAGTAGGAAGGGTTTGGAGATGTCTGGACGATGAAGGATGGGAGCTCTGGAGAAGTGAGTTTTGAGAGTGTGAAATGCCTCTACCGTTTCTCGTGTCCATGCTTTGGGATTAGCGCCCTTGCGGGTAAGGGCAATGATGGGTGCTGCCACCGTCGAGAAGTTGGGAATGAACTGGCGATAATAATTGATAAACCCCAAGAATCGCTGGATCGCCTTCAGCGAGCGGGGCTCAGGCCAGTTCATCACTGTCTCCAACTTCCCCGGATCCATTGCTAACCCTTACTGGACACGATGTACCCCAGGAACGGCAAGGATTCCCGTTCAAAAACGCACTTTTCCAGCTTAGCATATAGCGAATGGGTACGGAGCCTCTTAAGTACTCGGATGACATCCCTCCGATGGGTGGTAAGATCGGGGGAGAAGATAAGAATGTCATCCAGGTATGCAACCACGGAAAGATACAAATCCCGGAAAATGTCATTCACAAAGTCTTGAAATACGGCGGGGGCATTGCAGAGTCCGAAGGGCATTACTAGATACTCGTAGTGACCGTCCCTGGTGTTAAAGGCGGTCTTCCACTCATCGCCCTTTCGGACTCGCACTAGATTATACGCCCCACGTAGATCCAGCTTTGTGAAGACCTTTGCCCCGTGGAATCGATCAAATAGCTCAGTAATGAGGGGCAAAGGGTATTTGTTCTTGATCGTGATTGCATTTAATCCCCTGTAATCGATACAGGGGCGCAGATCCCCTTCCTTCTTCTGCACAAAAAAGAACCCTGCACCAGCCGGTGAAATAGACTTGCGAATGAACCCCTTCGCCAGGCTGTCCTGAATATATTTGGACATAGCCTCCGTCTCTGGCGCAGAGAGTGGATACACTCTGCCCCTAGGGGGCTCGGAGCCTGGCTTCAGGTCTATTCGGCAATCATATGGCCGGTGGGGAGGAAGAGTATCTGCCGCCCTTTTTGAAAAGACATCCCTGTAGGCCTCATAAGGTGTCGGTAAACCCGGCCCCTCAGTATTCCCTGAGGACCCAACCGACCTAATGGTAGCGGGTGGTTCGGTAGTCACGAGGTGCTCTCTACAGGATCCTGCCCAGGATGAGATCTCCCCTGTTGCCCAGTTGAGTATAGGAGCATGCTCTCTCAACCAGGGAAGGCCCAGTAGGATCTCATCCGTCCCCCCTGGAAGCACCAGGAAGGACACCTGCTCATGGTGTCCCGGTGGTACATCCATCCTGAGAGGGATGGTGATCTGGGTGATAGGATCGAGTAGTATGGACCCGTCGACTACCCGAACCCTGAGTGGCTTGGGCAACAGAACCAGGGGAACTGAGTATCGGGTTGTCAGGGAGGTCGAGATGAAATTGCCTTCAGCGCCTGAGTCCAAGCAAGCCAGGGCAGAGAAGAGAGTAGTGCCGAACTGCAACTGGGCGCTGATAGTCAACCTAGAGGGAGAGGTAGCGTCTAGAGTCCCCCCTCTGATAGAAACTAGACGCTGTCTTTTCCCGACGGTTTTGGGACATCGGGTAGCTATGTGTCCCCTCTGCCCACAGGAAAAGCAGATGACACAAGACCGAGAACCTGGGGCAGAGGAGACCACCTTGGACACCTCCATTGACTCCACGGAGTCGCCTACAGGACTGGCTGGGAGACCTGTCTGATGGAAGACGGGAGGCAGACGCTTTTTAGGCCGAGAAGACGTGGGTGCTGAAGAGACCTCGAGCCTTCGCTCCGCCTGGCGGATGCCTATGCGAGAGGCAACCTGAATCAAGGACTCTAAGGTGGCAGGCACCTCACGCGTGGCCAGTGCGTCTTTGACAAACCCTGCCAGGCCCTCCCAAAACACAGGGACAAGGACCTTATCCGGCCAGTCTAGCTCTGCGGCAAGTGTCCTAAAGTGTACCGCAAAGTCCCCGACTGAAGCGGACCCTTGCCGAAGTCGTAGGAGGCGCAGTGCGGAGTCGTGGGTGACTGGAGGCCCGAGGAACACCATTCTCATGGCCCCAAGATAAGCTGGTAAGTTATTCACCACACGATCTCCGCGCTCCCACAACGGCGTGGACCACTTCAGCGCTCTCCCTGTGAGCAGGGACTGGACGAAGGCTACCCTCGCCTTCTCGGTAGCGTAAAGAGTCGCGGACAGCTCTAAGTAGGTGGTAACCTGGTTTATAAAACCACGGCACTCAGAGCTGTTGCCGCTAAAGCGCTCTGGAAGCGCAAGGCGAGGAGACCTTCCGCCCAATAGCACAGCCTGGGTAGCCGCCTGGGTGGCGACTGTCGTCAGAGTAGTCTTATCGGAGGAAGACTGCTCCACTGCTGCCAATCGTGACTCCAACTGCTGCACATAACGCAGCAACTGCTGCTGCTCTTCAGCCATATCCAGACCTTTGGCGCGACCGTAATGTTACGAGGGGGACCCGGGGAAGCGTGCCAAGATGGGAAATGGACAGCTTCCGCCGGTCAAGGTCCACTGTGCGGTGTAAGGGACCGCCGCTATGGTGGGTGAAGAGTTAGCGGGTTGCTGCTAGCGATCATCTGGAATGTCACAGACGATCTATGTACACCGATCTGCCCTAACCCGTGAGGGTTGTATGGCACGGATCTCACGGCTCGGTGTACCTGTTGCACGGGGAAGCACAGAGGTGCCCACGCACGTGTGCCAGTGGAAGTCACGAGAATATGGCACGAGGGTAGCACAGAGGTGCCCACGCACGTGTGCTTTCAATAACCAGGTGAGTCCGGTGGAGACTCGAGGAGCTCACCTGGGACAGGAACACGGCCTGTTGAAGGGGATACTGCCGGAGCAGCAAGGCAGGAACACGGCCTGCAAACGAGGTACTGCCGGAGCAGCAAGGGCCAAGCCCACAAGAGACAGTAATGCCTGAGCAGTGGCGTGGCAGCACGCTGCCAGACATCCAAACATAGAAGGACGGTCGCGCGCCGCCATGATGGCAGGGAGAGATTTTAAGGAGGTGCAGCTCCACCCGAGGGCGGGCGTGAGGCGGAGATGACGGACTTGACCCAATCAGGGTCCACGACGTCCCAGCCTGGCCAGTCAGGATTCACCACGTCACCAGCCTTGTCATCAAGCCGTGTGACGTCAGTGAGCGAATCAGGACCCACCACGCATTGCACATGCTCACCCTCCTGCCTCTGGGAAATAGAGGCGGGATCCTCGGTCTCACAATGTGCAGAGATAACGGGAATCTCACTGCTTCCCTGAGCAGTAAACCTCTGCACGTTGCGCAGCCTCGCAGACCTTCGGGGCCGCTGAGCAGGAGAGTCTGCGGCAGGCCAGGAATGGGAGACCGCTTCACTCCTTGTAACAGGAGAACCACTAGGTGTCACCCTTCTGCTGCCTCTCTGAGAAGGTATCTCCTGCACATTGCGCAGTCTGGCAGACCTTCGGCGCTGCTGAGCAGGAGTGCTCGTGGCAGGCAAGGAATGGGAGACTGCCTCAGTCCTTGCCTCAGGAGAGCCACGAGATGTAACACCTCCCCGCCCGCGACAACTTGGCGTCACGAACAGGATTGAATCCCTCTACTTACCAGTAGAAGTGCGCCTTGTGATCTCCGCCGGCGGTGTCCGGCCGAAAATTTTGAAGCGCCGTTATCTTGGCGCGAAAATCTCCCGCTCGAGCATCTTCTCCGAGCAGGGAAGGCGCGAAAGCGAAGCCCTGCCCCCAACAAACGGAAGTGCTGTAAAGTACCAAGGGGGCGCAAGAGTGTGTCTGCCTGATGTAGCCGAAGCTATAAAAACGGGGACGCCAGGACTCTGCATACAATCGGTTCCTGGAATACGGCCACGCATGATGTACCGTCCGTCCGGCACCGTGGAAATCCCCGAGCCCACGCCAGGAACAGCGGCGTGGGTGGAAGCCCGGACCGCACAGATGGGCTGTCGCCTTCAAGCCCAGGTCCGGTTTTTGATGGAGCGCTGGGTGGCTGAGATGGAGGAAGTGGCAGCGGTCGTGCGGAGACGCGAGGTGGAGACAGAGTTGGAGGAGCGGGTAAGCGACCCCCGCCCCTATGTCCGAGAAGGACCAGCCGCTGCGGCTGAGGGGCCCGGCCTGCGCCCGCTCACCCTCCTGCTTCTTCCGCCATTCGTACTGGCTTCTGTTGCCCCTCCGCTTGGTCCGCTACCCCCAACACCGGTAGCGGAAGCAAACCCGTCCGGCCTAAAGGACCGGCCTGGGGGCGTTGTTCGGGACCGGCCGGCGTCCCTTCCGCTACCGTGGAAGGCCCTGCGGGAAGTAGCCTTCCGCGACAAGGAGCCATCAGCCCCAGAAGTGGCCGCACCTGAAGCCATCCCGGCTCCTGCAGTCCGCCCGGCCATGGAAGAACTGGCCACAGCTGGCCCGAAGGCTCAATGGGTGAGGTCAACAAGCCCTGAATCCCCCGCCTTGGCTGAGGCTGCGCCGGGCTGCAACTGGAAAGCCGCAGTCCAGGCCATGTCACCGCAGGACCCCCACAACAGAGAACCGGTCGTGGCCGGTGTGGGTGCGGTCCAGCGGGGCCCGACCCAGGCGCAGGGGTCTGCCAACGCCCCATACTGGGACAGGGAACCAAACCCGTTGGGCCGGGAGATCGCCGCTTGAGAGCAGCAGAGGGCCGAAGTGCTGGCGAGGGTGATCCAAGAGAAAGATGCACTCCGTCATGCCACCTTTCGGGTGCGGGGCCCGGTGTACGAGGGTCAAGTCCGGCAGTTCGACCAACGAAGGGGGTTCGGCTTCATCTATGAGCCGGGCCTGGAGGCCAAAGTATTCGTGGCCCGCCGTGATGTCAATTCACACCTCCCCACGGGCCACCCAGGTCGTGATCTACTACCGGGCGACCTAGTGACTTACACTCGCCACTGCGGAGAGAGGGGCTGGTTCGCCCTGGATGTAAAACAGAGGAAGAGCCGCAGTGAGCAGATGCGGCCCCAGCCCCCTCCTCCACCAAGCCGTCCGGATGTGGAGCTGGAGGAGGTCTCAGAGGAGTATGACCTCAAGTAGTGGCAGCGGTCCTCCGTTGCAAGCAGTTGTCCCCCGTTGGGACCCTCAGCAGTTCAAATTAATGACTCTAATGAACCGTGACATTTACCTGATTGTCTACATGATTATTCCGGCCGTTGCCGGCAAGTTGTCCCCGGAGGGACCCTATGTGTTTACAACCTGCATGAGAGACTACTCATGGACATGGCCGAGAACTGGCAGGCCACCCACGAACTGGTGGGTATGTAAATAGTTTTATTGGATGAAAACCGTTGCCGCCTCCGGAGAGGCAGATTGGAGGAAAGGCCCGCAGCAGAGCAGGCTGGGGCCCTGCCACCACCAGGACCGGTGGCCATCCTCCGGGGGTCAGGGGTCCCCCAATGACGTGGGGTCCCCTGAAGTGACAGCCGGGTGCGAGTCACCGTACCCGTTCCCGCTCGGGCAGCCTGAACCTGGACTGGGGTCAAGGGGTGCTGCCCACTTCTTAGGGGCAGCATCAGGGCTAGGTTGCTTGGGTGGGAGAGCAGGAGACATCCGTCCGTCCGTCATTATTAAAAATGTTTATATGTGCAACGTTTAAGTGTCCTTACAAGAAATGCTTATGTTTAAAATGTTTTACATGCTATTTATATCTTTTTACAGTTTTGAAAAATAAAACCGGTGATAGACGGGCAGCCCGCGGACGGTCTGCATTTCACCAAGGGGGAATGTGGCGCCCTGGCCTAGCCAGGTCGTCACAGATAACATCCAAACACCCCCACCCCCATTAGACAGGGACACCAGCCAAACAAAAACCCTTGTTGCCTCCCTCCAGTGACTGATGTCCACACCAGGTGGGGCGGGGCTAAGCGGTTTGCCCCACCCACCGAGGAGTTCACAGGCCTGAAGGCGGGAAAAGTGACAGTTGAGTGTTGGAGATTGAGGAGTGAGGAGTAAGCACTTGGATGTCTGGGTTTGTGGCCCAGGCACTGACAGCAAGGTTGGCAGACGGTGGTGGCCGTCTGCAGGAGTGGTGGAGCAATGCGGAACCATAGGACCGGGGATGAGCGATGGCCCGCCGGTACTGACCGGGGAGCGAAGTGAAGCCAGCACACACAGGCAGGGCCATCGGACCCCGACCAGGCTTGGAGCCGCCGTCAATAGTCAGATCCGAATCTGACTGGAGCCCCAGGGGTTTCACAACAGCAAAAGTCCCGATTGAAGGCAACCGCCAACACCGTGAGGGTATACAGCTACCGCCTAAGGCTAGAGACCCAAGGGCCAGCGTCTGCGGGCAAACGGGCTCCTCCGGTACCCATACACTAGGGAGCGGACTACCGTTGGGAATCCATAGTAGTCAGAAAGAGAACATCAAGGTGCAGGGAAAGACAGCCACCATCACCTGTCCGGGGAGAAGTACTGCAGACGGCTGTGGGACCCGTCCATCCAGCCGTTTGGTTTACCGAGGACTTTGTACCTTTCTTGCTGAGTGAGTACACCCGTGCCATCAGGCTGCACACCGCGCTGTCCCTGCAACCCTGCACCTCACCAACCCTGCCTCCCCGTCACTACATCACCGGGCCCCGGGACCACCGACCCCTACCCACAGAGGGGGAAAACAACATTCCAGCTGCTCCTTACTATCGCTCCCGGGATCCCCGTCATCAGCAGCGGTGGTGCCTATCTTCACCATGACCCGTGGGTGGCGTCACGGACTAAATCCCCCAAACCAACCACCCCTTTCACTCACGGGCGAGGAGCGCCGCTCGAGTCCCCGGATCCGGCCCACCACTCGAGCCACCGAGCAGCAGCAGCAGCGCCGGACCCGAGCGTTAGCGAGAGCGCAGCAGCGACGGTGTCCTCCCCGCCCGCGACAATACGCTTTCTGGAGGCGGACACCCAGACGTTTTGAAAGGGATTCGGATGGAAGCCCCGATTTGGATCAATGAACGAAGGTCACAACACAGTGTGAAATGGGCTTAACTATTACCTGTCTAATTTTGAGAGCTTATCTCATTGTCAGGTGAAAGGAAGTTATGGGACGATATGGTTATGATGATATGAAAATTGGATATAATATCAACACCACCCAAATAGACAGTTTCCATTTTCCTTAGCCAACTCTCCGATACAATATATCCATATGCCCTAAAACACATATGGAAAAGGGCTATAATATCGAAAGAACTCTTTAATAAAATTCCATGTGTATCCTCCGGCACAATATGTATCCTGTATATAAATCTAACTTTTAGCTATTCAGCCAGGGTCAAATATCCAAATGTTGCGATGAAAAAAAAAAATTAATTCATGTGATTTTTTTCAACATTGTCAGAATGCGGGAGCTGAACCATCCAGTTATGAAGAACATTAGTTGATGCAGAAGAGGAACAAAGCAATAAGATCTATACAAGGAGGCAGTAGGAATGTTCTCGTCTCATACATATTCAGTGTTCATAAAGGAAGTTCTGTAGGAAAGAGTTCACATGTAACAAACTTGGTATAAAATGCAGTCAAGCATCTTCTCGTAGGTCGATAGAACTAAAATGACTAAAACATCCTCGGAGGAACACAAGATGAATTATGCATCATATAGGGAACTTTTGCTAATTCTCAAGCTAAAATGGATTTTGTGATGTTCAAAAGAACGTTAAAGCACAGCCTAATGTTTTTCATTTTTCTTATTTATTTTGCAACCGGTCCCCCAATACAAATAATTTAACTAGTATCATCTCCACTTTTAGATGAAAATCCACAGATTCTACAGTTAGGTCCAGAAATATTTGGACAGTGACACAAGTTTTGTTATTTTAGCTGTTTACAAAAACATGTTCAGAAATACAATTTTATATATAATATGGGCTGAAAGTGCACACTCCCAGCTGCAATATGAGAGTTTTCACATCCAAATCGGAGAAAGGGTTTAGGAATCATAGCTCTGTAATGCATACCCTCCTCTTTTTCAAGGGACCAAAAGTAATTGGACAAGGGACTCTAAGGGCTGCAATTAACTCTGAAGGCGTCTCCCTCGTTAACCTGTAATCAGTGAAGTAGTTAAAAGGTCTGGGGTTGATTACAGGTGTGTGGTTTTGCATTTGGAAGCTGTTGCTGTGACCAGACAACATGCGGTCTAAGGAACTCTCAATTGAGGTGAAGCAGAACATCCTGAGGCTGAAAAAAAAGAAAAAATTCATCAGAGAGATAGCAGACATGCTTGGAGTAGCAAAATCAACAGTCGGGTACATTTTGAGAAAAAAGGAATTGACTGGTGAGCTTGGGAACTCAAAAAGGCCTGGGCGTCCACGGATGACAACAGTGGTGGATGATCGCCGCATACTTTCTTTGGTGAAGAAGAACCCGTTCACAACATCAACTGAAGTCCAGAACACTCTCAGTGAAGTAGGTGTATCTGTCTCTAAGTCAACAGTAAAGAGAAGACTCCATGAAAGTAAATACAAAGGGTTCACATCTAGATGCAAACCATTCATCAATTCCAAAAATAGACAGGCCAGAGTTAAATTTGCTGAAAAACACCTCATGAAGCCAGCTTAGTTCTGGAAAAGTATTCTATGGACAGATGAGACAAAGATTAACCTGTACCAGAATGATGGGAAGAAAAAAGTTTGGAGAAGAAAGGGAACGGCACATGATCCAAGGCACACCACATCCTCTGTAAAACATGGTGGAGGCAACGTGATGGCATGGGCATGCATGGCTTTCAATGGCACTGGGTCACTTGTGTTTATTGATGACATAACAGCAGACAAGAGTAGCTGGATGAATTCTGAAGTGTACCAGGATATACTTTCAGCCCAGATTCAGCCAAATGCCGCAAAGTTGATCGGACGGCGCTTCATAGTACAGATGGACAATGACCCAAAGCATACGGCCAAAGCTACCCAGGAGTTCATGAGTGCAAAAAAGTGGAACATTCTGCAATGGCCAAGTCAATCACCAGATCTTAACCCAATTGAGCATGCATTTCACTTGCTCAAATCCAGACTTAAGACGGAAAGACCCACAAACAAGCAAGACCTGAAGGCTGCGGCTGTAAAGGCCTGGCAAAGCATTAAGAAGGAGGAAACCCAGCGTTTGGTGATGTCCATGGGTTCCAGACTTAAGGCAGTGATTGCCTCCAAAGGATTCGCAACAAAATATTGAAAATAAAAATATTTTGTTTGGGTTTGGTTTATTTGTCCAATTACTTTTGACCTCCTAAAATGTGGAGTGTTTGTAAAGAAATGTGTACAATTCCTACAATTTCTATCAGATATTTTTGTTCAAACCTTCAAATTAAACGTTACAATCTGCACTTGAATTCTGTTGTAGAGGTTTCATTTCAAATCCAATGTGGTGGCATGCAGAGCCCAACTCGCAAATATTGTGTCACTGTCCAAATATTTCTGGACCTAACTGTAGCTCTTCTATTAGGTCTTATGATATAAATCCTTGGG